>NC_086283.1:100327329-100367712 GCF_021018805.1 Prinia subflava | reverse complement strand
GGCAACACAGCAGCAATCACCCTGCCATTAACCAAAAGCCTTGATTTTTTTCCTTGTAGGAGGTGTAATTTCATTTCTCTTATCATTATGCCTATTTCACATACTTTGCTACTCAATACTCCTTCATTTTCAGTCATTTGAGTTGCTAATAAATTTACATTTTTCAATGCCAAGTGAATTATCAGCCCGTTATTAACTTTTTACAGCCTGAAATGGCAGTATCTCTCTTTCTGGGATGCGTGCATATTCTTGTTTTCTGGGATGTGTGTAATCCCTATCTAGAGAATTAAAAACTAGGATTTTTTTGGTTTTGTTTTTGTTGGGTTTTTTGTGGTTCTTTGTTTTGTTTTAAAACTTTTGCAAAATAGAACTACTTTGTAAATGGTAAGAGGCATTTCTGGAAGAACATTATGCAGGTGGGGGTCTTGTATTTTAAAGCTGCTTCATTTGAAATTTCATCGTGAAATTACTTGAATAGTGCTTTATACAATGACTCTGAAATTGCTGCAGGTGATTTAGAGACATTCAATCTTAGTGGTAAAGACCTCATACACTTCATGTGATTTTCCTTTGAAATTAAAGACAGCAGATATTTGACAAAGACTTTTTTTTAAAAACACAGTGTTATGTCTGTTATGTGTGTCTGAAATTTTTCACAGATATGGTGACCAACAATGATCATTCCTGTCCCTAGAGGTAAGAATCTGCAGGCTTGTGTATATAGCTTTTAAGTCTTCATGGCAAAATCAGTAAAAGGCTTTCTTGCATTCTGGCCTTTTCCACACTCATCTTAGCCATAGTATTTCATTTTATAAAACCCATGGCAGGTTTGAGCCCACATATAAACCTTGCAGATGTTTCATTTGAAGATCTGGCATTTAGGGGGATGTGTGGCTGGGGAGTGAAGCAGAAAAACTTTCGTCCTTCAGGGTACAAGGAACAATTGTGAGGGAGTGTCTAAATCCATTGTTCATACTGTTATTATTTAAAAGGTATCCCATGACTGTCATTACTGCTGAACAGTGTTATTTCATCATCATGAGGTGTATCAGAGAAATCACATTGTGCCTAGCTGGTACCACATGGTGGTGGGCACAATCTAGCATTGCTGTGTGGTTTTCTTTCTCAGGAATCACACATGCTATCAACAACCACTTGATTTGTCTTGGAGAAAGGCAGAGTAAAATTGAGTGCCAGCATCCTCCTCAGTTCCTTTAGGCATGATCCCTGACATTTTGATCACTAGCATGTGTATAAGGATGTGAGACCAAGTGAGGTGTTTCATCTCTGGGTCAAGGAGCCTCATCAAAGATAACTAACTTTGGATTGTGCCTGCATAGACATATCACAGAGCTGCATGGCCCTGGGTGTGAATCTAAGACCTTGGTTAGCTTTTTTTCACTCCTTTAGCAAGAAGTTTTTATTTCCTCTTTAATCTCACCGTTTCCCTTGGCTGTGGTACTGAAGATTACTCTTCTCCCAGTCAGAATCTGAGCCTGTGTTTAAGAGCTTCTTTACATTAACAGTCTTGTATTAAATTATTCTCTGTGGCAACATTCTGATATATCTATAGATCTGGTTCTCTTGAAACCATTGCTTTTTAAAGCATTCTAATTTATATAGCTGTTGGGGTTTGACTGTCAAAACATTTTTAGTTTTAATTACTGTGTATCGAGCTCCTAGGTATAAAACTGTCAGATAAATCTGAGTATCTGCATAAATGTGGGGAAGTGCATGTGTTATCACTCAGCAATTGCTGGTGGGCAGCTAGCAAACTCTTGTCTAGGATCTGTGTTCAGCTGCTGCAGAACAGCACTGAGAGGATAAACCACTGATTAGCTGTCAAACCATGTGCAGTTATGACATGGAATCTGAACAGCACAGCAGATTATTCAGATTGTCCCTCAGAAAAGTAGTGTGCACAGCCAACTTTGCTTCAGTCAGTAACATACGAAGTGCTCATTTCACAGGGCACCTCAGACAATAGATTTCTTCTGGCTTCTAAGAGAAAAATTGACATAATTTGCTGCCTTGAGTGGCCAGCAGAGAGGTGACTCCTTGTTAGTCCTTAGGAGCTGCTTTGCGTTTGGCCTTTTCAACAAGGATAAGGTTTTTTTCTGAGTCCAGGGACTGGAGTCTCTCTTCTGCCTGGGATAGGGGGAACCCTGCAGTGCCTGTGACTCTCTGAGTGTCCAGTTATGCCTTTTCCTCCTGGCTGAGGGTCTGGACCAAGGCAGACAGAGGACCCAGGGCAGTGAGGCATCGCCTGGCCCAGGCTCTGAGCCCTGGGAGCAGGGAGGCTCCCCGAGCTGGCACTGCTGGCAGATGGAGCTGCAGGATGCTGTGAGTGTAGCTGTGGTGGCTCATTTTGACACACAGCATCAGACAGAGCTCCTGGAGCACAGCTCTGTGGTGGCCTCTTCAGCCTGCAAGGGCAGTGGCTCCTCCGAGGGTGTCAGGACAACCTCAGTCCCTACCAAGAGCCTGGTGTGCTTTTTGTGAAATACAAAGTTGTGTTTTGTGTCAGGGAAATAAAAAGAATCTGTGTAATTGTAATTGTAGAACACGGCCATGGGACAGTTACAAAAATGAGTTCTAATAAACAACCGGGGAAAGCATGGAAGAAAGTTTTTGAACAAACTTTGCTTGTAATTACCTATTATAAATCTCAAGCTATTCCGTAATAAGAGTCTTTGAATTATAACTTAAGGATCTTGTTTTGTATTGAAGAATTTTAAACTGTAGTTTTAGAATGTAAAAAGGCTTTCTCACAGACTGGTAAAAAAACCCATCCTGGATATGGAAGAAAATATTTCAGCTCACTGATTTATGGTTCCTGAAAAAGGAAAACTGAACATCACTATCAAAGACTGATAGACCTGGAAAATAGAAGCTGGACCCCACATCTGGAAGCAGGACCCCACCACCTGGAAAACATATCCTGGATGTGCATCCTGGAATACTGAAATTTAAAACAGATCATAATAGACTACAGGAATCGAATAGGAACCAAACACCAATGTCATAGATTTACTATTGTTAGGTATTGGATAGTGACGTTAATATTGGAAATAGAAATTGCTGAGGAAAGCTTATGAATATGTATGAATAAAGCCAATAAAATCCCAGCAGTTCCAGCAATGTGTGTGCAGTCGGAAAGGAAAATCCTTCCACTGTACCCAGCACTGCCTTTGCTCACACTTTACCATGCTAATTAATTAATTATTAAACTGAATTGCTGCTTGATATATTGGCAGTGTCAAGCGTCTCATTTCTAACATTGTTCAGCTGGATTGTGCAGACATGTGAGAAGCTGCATCCACACTGGGCCCAGAAGAAGAATAATTACATTTTGCCCTGCTGTTTTCTGCCCCCTTTATCAAGCAGAATTGTCAAGCTTGGGACAGCTTGACAATTGTAAGTATGTCCATGATAGCAAGAATATGCTTGACAGTAGCTTGTCAAGCAGAATTGGGTAATGGAATTCCACTGCAAGAGACAGGTCTTTCCAGACCTCCCTGGACCTATGCACCCAGGGCTGACAATCAGCAAAATGTTTTCTCCTTCTCTTTTTGCAGTACCACACAATAACTTTCTATTCACATCAGTTACCAGTACTTGGTACTCTCACAAGCAGTTCAGTGCTTCAGAGACACAGTCCTTGCCTATTTCACACACTGGCTACTGACTTTGTCTGTCTTTGCTGTCCCTGTTTCTGTTGTGTCCCCTGCTGTTTGTATTTGAAGGTCTGTACAGGTGGGACAGCCTGTGTCTGTGCACACAGCACCTGGCACAGTGCAGAAAGCCAGCTTTGTGCTCCTGCATTACAGACAAAAAACATGTTTTCAATCCACCAAACACTGACAGGGAAAAATGTGAGGAGAAAAAGACTGCAGGTGCACAGAAGTTGGTGGCCACAATCACTCAGCACAGCCAAGCTCTTGTTGCAATGCTTCTGTGAGTGTTCTTCCAATTAATCTTGCTGCAAATTAGACAAAAGTGTATCTTTTGGCATAATTCTCTTGCATTTAATCCTTACTTGCTCATGTCCTGCTCCTGACTATTTTGTTATTTCTGCTCTTAAAGATGTATTTTTTCACTTTTGTTAAACATACCGAAACATAGTGAAAAATAGTGTAATTTTTCACCATTTCAGTGAATAACCTCTCTGAGGTAAAGAGAATTGCAATGATCTTTTGATATATCCATCTTTGCTTTTTCATTTTGTTTCTGAGGTGCTCAAATTGAATGAACTTTACTGCCATCTGGAGATGTAGTATTTTCATTTCTGTTTGTCATTTTACCTTTGAATGTCATTACAGAGCCTCCTTCCTGGGGTTTAAAGAATAAAAACGTTTTGGTGTTTTACATGCTGTAGTGCTGTACTTCTCTTTGTAGTGATTAAGTGCTGAAATAAAAGCAACCTCTGGCATCTGATGAGAGTGTTTAAGACTGAACCTAGTGAGTTAATCCACCTAAGGGCAGACCCCTACCTGCTGGGTATGTGCAGGTTTCTGGTGTCAGGAGAGGATGCTGCCAGTGCACTGCAGTCCTGCTTGTGGTCAGTCTGGGACACAGGGGAATGCACAGACAAACCCCTCCCTGCCTCTGAAACCTATCTGGAAGTGAACTCTAGCAGGTGTCAAAGGTAGAATTTTTGGGTTGGTGTTACCTTCTGCTGCCCTGGTGTTAGTTTTAGTTCCAGGTGTGGCAATGCCATGCTTGTGTAAGGTGGGGCCAGCTGGGACATACACCATTGGGGTAAAAGTCCTTACAAAAGGGATACAAGATCTTGTACAAGAACCAGGAAATGTGTCAGACCCTTGAAAGACGTTATTAGAGTGTGGTGGGTTGGCTTTGCCTGAATGTTGGGTGCCCAACAAGCTGCTCTATTGCTTCCCCTTCTCACCTGGACAGGAGAGAGAAAATAAGAGGAACAGAATTTATAGGTTGAGATTAGACAATTCACTAAAACACACAAGCAAAGAGAAAAAAAGTGTTCTCTACTTCCCATCAGCAATGGGAAGCCATGTCTGGCCACTTCCTGGGAAGCAGGACTTCAACAAGCTCTAGGAGGCAGACTTTCCTCCTTGTCTCCCTCTTCCTCCTCCTTTACATAGCTTTTATATCTGAGCTGATGTTGTATGGTATGGAATATCCTTTGGTCAGTTTTGGTCAGCTGCTCTGGCTGTGTACCCTCCCAGCATCCTGCCCACTCCCAGACTGGAAAAACAGGAAACAGAATCTTGGAGACACAACAGGGATGCTCATCAGAGGCCAAGCCACTGGTGTGTTATCAACACCAGTGCAAAGCAGAGTGCTAATGAGGGCTCTTCTATTGAAAATCTCAGCTAGACCCATGATATAGACTCCCTTGGAAATAAGGACAAAATTATTTCAGCACAGCAGCCACAGACTACCAAAGGAATTAAGCTCAAAACAAACAAAAGGAGATGTTTTTGATCAGTAGGCATTTGTTGTGTAAAGCTGCTTTCCCAAAGGAAACTGTGAATAAAAAACCCCTTTGTGTTCCATCAGAGGAGGATGGCATTAATTTTGGAAAGACAGAAGTTTCCTCAGCTAATCACATCTGGAAATAAGTGAAGGAGGGGAGAGTCTTGCAGACATGGCACTGGGATATTCTTGTATTGTTCTTATCCTTTCCTGCACAACTGCTAATGGCAAGTAGTGAGATGGGCTGCTGGCTCAATGCATCCTGCTTTTGAGACAGCAAGCCCTTCCAATGTTTTGCTTTTATCAGTGGGAGGTAAAGGGATGGATGCAAAATAGGTGAAGTATTGAAATTACAGGTAGTTTGTAATTGGTTTTGTATTAGGTATTGTTTTACCTTGACACTTGAATGCTACTTTAATTTTTGAAAGCTCCTGGTCAACGTAGTAAAAGTAGGATAGCAGTTCTGATATAGTTGCACATATATTTTTTTTTCCTGCTCAACACAATGAAGAGCACATTTCATCAAAGCACAATAAACTTAAATGAGACTCTTGCTCAATATTGCATTTCAACTGCAGTCATGCTTACTCTCACTCTTACAGTGTTTGTGTCATTTGGTGGAACATCTGTGAAAGACTGTATCTTTTTGTTCAGAGATCCACACTTTGATAAGAGAATTATATAAATACAGGGTAGAATGAGCATTGTTATAAAAATTTTTTGCTTTGCTGTAATAAAAGTAAAAACTTGGTTATACTCTTTTTGCTTTTAAGAGCTTGAATCTGCAGGAAAAAAACAAACAAAAAACAACAACCAAATTTTTGCCTTTGGAATACCATCATGGCCAGGGCTTTGGCTAAGTTGTATTTGCAGAGAGAAGAGAAGCACAGGGAGAAGAATGGCAAGTTCCTTGAAAGCCATCTCTCCTGCCCCCACCAATCTCACCTGACATTTGATGTCCCAGCCAGTAGCTGGAATTGCAGCACCTGTAGTGTTTCAGATGTTGTGCTCTGAGCCACAACAAATTGTGTTTGTCAAGGCACTGTCTACACCAGGGTGTTTTTCAGCCAGTCCCTGCTGGTTCATCCAAACTAGCAGGCGACCTCAGCACTCATTCTGCACACCTCACATGACCCACCTGTGGTCAGTTATCATTATTAACTGGTCAGTTATATTATTAACTCAAGTTAATAGGGATTTGGTGAGACTAACTTAGCTTCCAGCTGCTAGTTGTTCAAGGTTCATTGAGCATTGTGTTTTTAATTAGGGAACCAGGGTGTAAACTGCAGTGTCCTTTGCAAAGTCAGACCTGTGGGGATAATTTCAGGAGTCGATTGCTGGTGCTGGATAGTAATTGGGAACCCAAAGGGATTCACATATGAGTACTAAATTAAGGTGCACAGTAGCAACAGGAATTTATACCTGGAACATCAGAGTTCTTAATGACCCCATTAAAAGGAATTAGGTATTTTCTTATTTAAAGGATCAGAAGATGCTGCATTTTCTAAGGATACAAAGAGTGCACGTGAGCAAGACATGAGGGCTTTTCTGTTGTCAATTGATAAGTGCTGCCATTAAGAATTAGTGTCATGGATTGATATTGGCCAAACACCAGACACTCACAAAAGTTGTTCAGTCACCCTCTTCTGTTATAATTTGACTGAGGAGAGGGAAGAAAATTAATGAATGGCTCAAGAGCTGAGATAAGGCTTGGGAGAAAAAAAATACCCTAAGGGCAAAATAGATTCAAATTTAAAGGTATAAAGTAAATTTGTTAATAACAGAGTCACAGGAGGATAATGAGAAGTAAAACAAGCCTTTAAAACATCTTTTTTCCCCCCAGCCCCTCTCTCCTTCCCTCTGACAGTGCAGGAAGACAGGGCGTGGGGGTTTGGGCCAGTTCATCACTGGAGATCTGCTGTTTGCTCAGGGAGAGGAATCTTTTCCCTGCCTTGCCATGGGGTCCCTCCCATGGACAAACACTCTTCCCAAAACTGCTGTGGCATGGGTCACTCGTCCACAGGGTGCAGTCCTCTGAGGAAAGGCTGCTCTAGTTTGGGAGCAAGGTCCCTGCCTCTCTCTCTCTGGAAGCAGGGGCTCTCTCTCATGTTTGCGTCTCCCACGGATCACAGCCCCCTCCAGCATCCACCTGCTCCAAAATGAGCACTTTTCCCATGGGCTGTGAGTGGATCTCTGCATCCCCTGTGGACTTAATGCATTACAGGGGGACAGTTTGTTTCACCATAGTCCTGATCTCGTCTCTGAGGCTTGGAGCACCTCCTCCCCACTTTTCTTTTCCCCTCACCTGTTTTCTCTCACATGCCCTCACTTCCTGCTCTTCTCTGATTAGAAGAACCACTGCTCCTTGTAGGTGGAGGGGTTTAACCCCAAAGTTGCTGTGCCTCGACCCTGGAGGGACCAAGGCAGATGGGGAAAGAGACCCTTTGAGGTCATGGGGTGGGGAAAACCTCCCTCCCACGGGGCTTTGCAGCCACATCTTCATATTTCCTGGGTTTTGTGGTTTCATTGCTTTAAGTCTATGTCAGCCTGCTACCATATATGCACCCGTGCCAGAATGTTCTTCTTGAACCCCACTGGATTAGTTTTGGCACAGTGTTACACCCCTGTAACCTCATTAGTCCCCTTAGTTTATATTTACATCTTTGCACCACTTTTTCCCCTATTCTTATTGGCCCCTGACTTCTGACCCTCCCTTGTCTTATTTGTAACCCTGTGCCCTCGGGCCTCTCTTTGCTCTCACCCCTGGATTTCATTTGAGGCTGTTCCATCCCTGAACCCCTATTCCTCGTCCCTGAACCCCTTCTCTATTCCTGCCTGTTTTCCTGAATAAACAGATTTGGGATCTTCAAATAAAAGCCCATCCCTTCATTTAGTGGTCACATACACTGCAGCAGAGTGCCTGGGGCTCAGAGATGTTGGTTCTCCCTAATGTTGGAACCCTGGAAGCTGAAAATTTCAGGCTTTCTGTGCTAAAAGGCACTGACCCTCAAGCAAGCACTGCATTTCACCTGAGGCCGTGGAGAAGGCTCCCAAAATTGAGTGACAGAACTGGGATTATGTGTGGGGATTATGGGTGATTTGATTAGAAGTGTGTAATATCACATTACATTGGAGGAAAGGTGGAAAACCTTGAGTTTAAGATTTTCGTATATAGTAATATATATAAGGCATGATAGAGGATTTTTAGGGCATTGGCTAAATTCTTCTTCTTTCTACTTCTTCTTCATGGTTTTGGGTGGTATCTTGTAATTTTGTAACTGGGTGAAAAAGTCCATATTGCAAACCATGGGTGGCTAGTTATTGGGCTAAAAGTAAAAATAATATAGATTTCTTCTCATTACTGGATAATTTATTATTCAAAAGACCTTGGAAAGAGTTAGAGACACAGCCATTTTCTACCTTGTTAGAGCTCCCAACTCGTGAGACTGTACTTTAGTTAAGAATTAATAAACCACTGAGTCCGAACACGAAACTGCATCTCCCATGCTTTAATCCCAGCTCTAACAAGAAGAAAAGAAGATAACACAACCACAAAAAAAGAAGATAACAAACACCACCTCTGTCCTTCTGCCCAGGACACAGCTGGCTGGTTGGCTGTGTCAGACGTGGTGGGAGCTTCTAGCAAGTGCTGACTGCCTAGACAGAAAAAGAGTGAAGTTAGGCAGGATTATCTCCTGTGTCTTATTTTATCACTGGTGTACATGCCTGAGTTCTGCAGAGCAGAGCTGGTAAGTGAGAGGGTGGGATTTACAGCAAAGAGACTAAGGGAATTTAAATTTTCAGGTGTTCTGACTGAAGAGACAGATGGGACAGCACTTTCTAAAATTGGTGGGACAGACTCAGTTTTCTTTTGGAGAAATACTGAACAGTGAGAACTCTTTCCTGGATCATGCTATGAAAGTGAATTTAAAAGGCTGGAATAAACAATTAAGAGAGGTGAATACACTGCATGGACACACTTTCAGATTAAACCTCACAGTACTTTCAAAGACCAGATTAGAGCACAAGATGTAGTGCTGAGTTTCTTCAGCTCTCAACAGAGCACTGACATCCCCATTTCTGTTCTGAAAGCCATCTCCTTAAAATTATGAAAACAACTGGTATTAAATCCTGACATAAAGGAGAACATATATTTGTGTAGCTGTGGTAAATATCACTGAATCTGAATGCCAGTTCCCACTTGTCACTCTTAAGACACAAAGTTTGGGGTTAGTTTGAAAACCCTCATCTAAGCCTCCTCCAAATCCAAATCCATTTGCTGGGCCACCTAACCCATCCCAGGCAAGATGCATCTGAAAAGTAAATCTTACAATCATGAGTAAAAGTAGTTGGATATTTCATGACAAGAGCATCATAAAAATGGCAAAAATAGAGAACATCTAGATCTATGCAGCTCTTTGCTGCCAGGTTCCTCAGCCAGGAGTATCAAGTGTTAGCCACAGCTCTGGTGCCTTAGCAAAGGAGCCTGCTCACTCATGTAGAAGCTTGTCTGTTGGAAAGAGTCAAACTATATTCAAGCTCTGGAAAATTAACAGAAAAGAATGTCAGAATGTTCAAATCTTACACAGAATTCTTGACAATAAAAGAGTTACTTCACAAGAAAGAGGTGGAGCATGTGACATTTTTGGAGAGACAGAAGCTTAAGCCTCCAGCCTTCCCTTCTCAATTACAAACCTAACAGGCTGTTCAGATTTTCTTTCAGAGTGTGTTTGGTGTGCCAGGCTCCCTTCAGAGCAAGGGCAGACAGCAGTGACTGGGTCCTTTCCCCAAAGATCTGGGAGATGGGATCTGTAGCTCCCAGTCCTCTGAAGAAAGAGAACACCACTGCCACGAGACACATCTTGACTTTGATCACCTATTTTCAAGGTTAACTGTGCCCCTTATCTGGATAAGCATAACAAAACATGTATGATTTCTTTTTCTTTTTTTTTTTTTTTTTTTTTTTTTTTTTTTTTTTTTTTTTTTTTTTTCTCAAAGACACATGACCAGCTTTCAGTAGAATTTTTTCTTCCCTAAAACTGCTCTTTCTACTCTGAGAAAGGTTAGCACTTGGCAGCATATTGCGAAATGGTAACTTCTGCTCACACATAACAACGTGAGAAAATCCTGTGCTGGTAAAGTCTGAAAGCTACAGACATTCCACGTTATATATAGTGCCTTACAACAGGAGCACCATCTGATGAACTGTTATTTTGCTTCTGAAACGTATTATTTTGCATTTTTTTTAAAAAAATCAATAGAACAAGGAAATAAGCCTTACTTTGTATGGACTTGTGCCCTATATTTCTGCAATGTATTAACAATATTAGCTTTTTATCCCTCTACTCTTTACCTAGCACATCCTTCAGATTCTCTCTGCATTTCTGAAACATCTACTTCACTCTCACTACTATGAAAATGACACTCACTACATGGTTTGAGGTTACCTAGATGATGACACCTCACGGCCAGACAGCCAAATAGGTTGTGGCTGAGGTTCATTTTTTCTCTGCTGTTAGTGGAGAAACAAGTTACAAATTTTCCTGTAGCAAACTTTTCGTTTCCCTTAAGACTTCTATATACCCAATTATTTTCGAGAAATCTGTCTCTACCAAAATTTTTTGAGTTCATTCTCAAACTATCAGAGTGAAAGTGATTGGAAAAATTGATAATTTTGGTTTTTCCTTCAGAAGCTGGGGCTAATAAGTTTTGTTTATCTGGTTTTTGTTGAATGAAGTGTGCCATTAATGATTCTGCAACTGCAGTGAAATGGTCCTGGTAATTCGTGTCATGTTGGTATGTCCTGAAATCATGGTGTTATTCTTTCGCTTCAAAAAAATCTTTTGGCACATGGCCAGAGTGGAGTGAGCCTTGTGAAGATTTATCAAGCCTTTGAGGGTGTCCAGCACTTCTCAAAATGGCTTAATGATAGCAAGACAACTTCTCTGGACATGCTTTGTAAAATAAAAGGTTTCAATAATGACAAAAATAATACACATTATAGAACAAAGAAATGTAAGTTGAACACAGTGTAGAAAACACTCTTACACTGGCTGAGGCAGTCCAGAAAAGCTCAGAGCCCGTCTGTGCTGTTCCTTTATTACTTGATTGTTTAGGTGGGCTGTTTGGCACCTTGCCCAATGAAACTGGCAACAGGTTTTGGGATGCACTTCTAAAACCCAATCAGTGTCTCTGTGCTGGCACTGAGCCAGTCACAATGAGCAGGCTGTAGAAAATTCCAGTTTAACTTCCTCACATGTTCCAAGGTAAGCTGAAACTCTTTCCCTTATATAGAAACACCTGCTCAGGTGTGGAAATGCATTGCTACATCAGTTATTAATTTCTAGCCTTTTAAACAGATCATCTGCTGAGGCTGATTGCTTATGCCATAAGCTTGTTAACCTCTGTGGCAGAGGAGAGACAGCCCAAATGTTCAAGTCTGGTCATGAGTGCAAGTTGCATATTTGGGTGCCTGCACCAAAGAGTTCATAGCTTCTTCTTTTTGACAAGAGTTTCTCCTGATCTACTCTTTCCCAAGAAGGGAGGTTTTAGTTATCATCCTACAAATGAAATACAATTAAACTGAACATATAAAGATATGTCAGTATTGGTCTCATTTTCTACTTGCTGATTTTTCCATTTGTATTTCATCTGAACAGGGCAGAAAACAATCAGATGAGTTACTGGCTTTGCTGGTACTGAACATGAAAACATGTTCTCAGCATGTTTTTCTCTCACCTTTATCTCAAGAAGCATGTACCTGATCTTAATTCTTCATGTATTTCTAGAAACTACATCAGCTTCTCTGGCTGTGACAGAGCTCTGTGTGTACATAGATAACAATGCAGCAAACTGACATTACAGTAAGTAGTGCTGCAACTAATAATAATGTATCTGCCTACATGCAAAGGTCTACGAAAATATGACTGAAAGATCTTATACCATATTCCAATAACGAAATTCTGTTCAGTCTAATATTCCCATAGTGCTTTTTTTTTTCAGTTTTTCCTGCAAGCTGCATCTTTTCCTTCAAGCTGCAGTTTTCCCTGCAAGCTCATCAGTTTAATAATCATGGAATCATAGAATCATAGTATGGTTTGAGTTGGAAGAGCCTTTATATCCAGTGCAAAACCCCCTGCCATGGGCAGGGACATCTTTCACTAGACATGGTAGCTCAAAGTTCCATCCAGCCTGGCCTTGAACACTTCCAGGAATGGGGCAGCAACTTCTCTGGGCAACCTGTTCCAGTTCCTAACCTCCCTCTTTGCAAAGGGTTTCTTCCTAATACATAATCTGAACCTACTCTCAGTTTGAAGCCATTTCCCCTCATCCTGTTACTACACACCCTTGTAAAAAGTCCCTCATCAACTCTCTTGTAGCTTCCTTCAGGTACTGGAGGGTGCTATGAAATCTTCCCACAACCTTCTCCTCCTCAGGCTGAACAAACCCAACTCTTTCAGGCTTTCTTCACCGGGGAGGTGCTCCAGCCCTCTGATCATCTTTGTGATGTTCTTCTGGAGCAAATCAAGCTGGTCCACATCCTTCTTGTTTTGGGGACCCCAGAGCTGATTCAGCCCTGCAGGTGGGGTCTGAGCAGAGCAGAGCAGAGGGGCAGAATCCCCTCCCTGCCCTGCTGCCCACGGGGCTTTGGATGCAGCCCAGGACACGTTTGGCTTTCACAGTGCCCATGGCTGGGTCATGGTGGGCTTCTTGTGCAGCTGATGCTTAAATTTTAACTTTCATGTTTTCAGACTCTGTGCTGCCTAGGGGTGCAGTTCTGAGCCTCATATCAAATGTTGGTAAGTTCGCTTCACAGAGTAAGGAGACAAAACAAATCCTTTTCCTGCTGGAGACCAAGGACACCTTTCAGGCCCAAAGGTACAAACAGGAGTGGACTGAAGGGAGGAACAAGAAGGATGAGACCTCACAACCTAAAGCTGTGATTGGACGATTAAACCCCAATAAGCAAATGACCAAAACTTATTAAAAATAAGACCTCGTGACCAGTCAGCCATTCTGTGACCAGTCCAAGTCCACCTCGAGTATAGCCCTGGTCAGGCCCTGTCCTGCCCAAGGTGTACCCTAAAGGCCTTTCAATAAACACCTACTTTATTCTCCAGCT
This sequence comes from Prinia subflava, assembly GCF_021018805.1. NCBI lineage: Eukaryota > Metazoa > Chordata > Aves > Passeriformes > Cisticolidae > Prinia > Prinia subflava. The sequence continues at coordinate 100,354,136 of NC_086283.1, read as the reverse complement.
CTGCCCATTCTCTGTTCCAGGTCAGCCTTGCCAGGCATCCCAGCAGTATCCCCAAGTCCCCCTCCCCTGGATGGCTCTCAATCCACTCTCTGATGAGCCTGTATCCATGTCTGGGATTGCCTTGACCCAGGTGCAGGACCATTTGGCCTTGAACTTCCAGAAGTTTGCACAGCCACCTCTCCAGGCTTCCCAGGCCCCTTGGATGGCATCTCTGTCCTCCAGGCCACACCGAGCAGACTTGTGTGGTTAGCAAACCTGTGTGATCAATTTTGATCCAAATCAGCTGTTCTTGCAGACTTAACCAAGTGTAAAAGTTCATTAAGGACACATTTCTCCTGCAATCATCCAAACGAACTTAAAAATGTCTTACACTATACCTCCTCCTGAAAACCACAAGGTTACCTGGCGATGGCATTGCCAGAGGTGAAGAAGAACAAGCTGAATGAGACTGGGGAAAGCTGGTGGTGGTTGAGAAGAGTTGCAGGGCACCTCCACACCTGAGCTGGTGTTCCCATATTAGGAAAAGGGTTTAAGCCTCACCCCTGAACTTTTAAGGAAGAAGAACCAGAACCTTCTCCATTTCTCTCACTATAATTGGCCCAGTGCCAGGACAAAAGCACCTGTTCAGCTTGAGCTGAACCTCAAGGAATGCAGCTATTTTCTATTGAACAGCATGCCAAAAATCCCTCCTGGATGGTTCAATACTTAAGAGAGAGCACAGAGATTCTCTGGGATTTTTGGGGTGTCTTAGCAGGTGCACTGTTTTTATTCTTTGGTTCTGTATAGTTTGTTATTTTCACTTTAATTACAACCTGTTTGCCTTTTCAAAACACCTCCAATCAGCCATCTCGCAAATCATTCATAAGCCATTTCTGGGAGGCTGCTGGCAACCCTCAGAGCTTGATAAACCTTCATGGGGCTAAAAACACGCTGGCCTCACACAGAAATTCATCAGAGGATGTCAGCTGCAGAGGGATTGCAGACATGAGCTGGTTGCTGTGGGCTGTGAATGGGGACACTCTGGTTTGTAATGGACAAAAAAGGGAAGTTGCAGAAACTTCACATTTCCAGCTTAGTTACATGGCCTTGTTTTCTCTCCTCCATTCTCAGGAGACAGCAATAAGAAGGTGATTTTTCTGTGTCCATTCCCTGTCCTCTAGGCAGGTTCCAAAGGGATTTTCTGGTTCCTACCAGCTACAACAGACATGGGAATGACATGAGGATAACCACAGCTCGTCCTGGAAAGGGGGAATTAAAAGTGCAAATCCTCCCACACCTGCAGGAGAAATGAGGGACCAAACCTCACTGTCCTCAGGAGACCAGGTAATGTATCCTTGGGTTCACAGTCAACTTTAATTTGCATTACCCAGAGCAATCAAGTCACAGGTTGGAGCAGGACCCCAGCTTCTCTGGGGTTTTGTTCATGGACCCGCATCACATTTTCTATCCATGTCTAATATTATAAAATCCATGAATTTGAAAAATCTTTACTAAGATGGATAGATAGTATCAGGCACAGAAATATGTCCTTTTACTCCTACCATTTAAACCCCAAATTCTCCTTAACTTTAAAATGTTAATAGTAAAAACTTACACTTTGTAAATAAACAGAAAGAATTGCCCTGTGTCGACCTGTAAATTCTTCTACCTGAGGGCTACATCTGAAATGCTTCACCTCAAACTTTACATTCCTTTCATTCCTTAGATTTCCCCTGAAGATGAGCACATTTTCATTATGTTCTAACAAGTGATGGTAGAAAAAATAAAAATAAAAAGAGTAAACAAACTAACTCCTGGCCCAAAAAACATGAATGCTTTAGTTGGGGAGTAGAATGCTTGTATAGGATTCATCAGGAAAAAGCACAGCTTACTTCTGTAATTTCATTCTGTGGAAGTCCAGCTGAACTCACAAGAGAACTGGCATCAGCACAAAGGCAGCAAGCATCTTTTCATATCCTTGTCAGGGTGAATTGCACTGGGTTTGCAGTGCTGGAAATCCAGCAGTATTTCCACTGCTGCTGATCCAGCTGGGCAAAAACCAGCCAGCCAACCAACCCAACAGCCCAGTAACATCAGAGCAGGTTGTTCCACAGCCTCTAGCCTGGCTGAGAAAGAATGATGAAAAAGTATCACAGCAGACATTACTTACACATTAATTCCTTCACATTGGCTTCTCCAATGTTCCTTCTCAGGCAAATATTAGCAGTAATAATGATGGGGGAAAGGGGGAAAAAGGAAAAAAGGAAAAAGGGGGGAAAAAAGGGAAAAAAAAGGAAAAAAGGGAAAAAAAGGGAAAAAAAGGGAAAAAAGGGAAAAAAGGGGAAAAAGGGAAAAAAGGGAAAAAAGGGGAAAAAAGGAAAAAAAGGAAAAAGGAAAAAAAGGAAAAAAGGAAAAAACGAAAAAAAAAGGAAAAAAAAGGAAAAAAGGAAAAAAAGGAAAAACGAAAAAAAAGGAAAAAAAAGGAAAAAAGGAAAAAAGGAAAAAAGGAAAAAAAAAGAAAAAAGGAAAAAAGAAAAAAAAAAGGAAAAAAGGAAAAAAGGAAAAAAGAAAAAAAGAAAAAAGGAAAAAAGGAAAAAAGATAAAAAGGAAAAAAAGGAAAAAAGGAAAAATGAAAAAAAGGAAAAAAGGAAAAAACAAAAAGAAAAAGAAAAACAAAAACAAAAAGAAAACAAAGAAGGGACCAAATGCAGGCACTCATTCTTTTCCTGTACTAGCAATGCAACTCAGTTTTCCAAGTGTTCATGAGACACTTGTAGTCACAGAAAAATGCTAACATTACACAGTCTCTGTCTACAGCAGTCTTAAATGTTCTAATGAGGCTTGATCATTCTCGTTAAGCATGCATTTTCTGTTTGCTGTGAAACAAACAAGCAAACATCAAAAGGGCTGGTAGCATACTGCTTAGGGATTTCAGAGAAGCATTAAAAAGCAGAGCAGCAGAACATATCTTTAATTTGTCTTGAAGTGCAGACTACCAGAATCCTCTTTCTTTTTTTTTTTTTTTTTTTTTCCCTGTTCCTTTCTTTTAAGGTAACTTAATCTGCTTGATAATTACCTCCTCTGTGAAGTTACCACAACTTTCATTTTAGCAACAAAGCAGCATTAAGTGGTTTGGTTGGAGGGGACTCTTTGCCAGTTGATAGTAAGCAAAAAGATACAGACAATAGTTAATAAAGAGTACTTGATGAGACATTTAAGAATGTTAACTATACCAGCACTATACACAGGGGGAATCTTATTTATGGTGTAATTTCAGTAGTAATATACTTTTGAATCTGATGTACACTGTTACGGGTTTTTTTATTAATGAAATAGTAACTTTTTAGCTCACAAGATCTGCTGCCACTTTTGTGGTTGCCTGTTCAGGGAAGAAAATATGTTAAAAAATGGTACCACAAAACACCAGCTGGGATTTGACTTTAGGACTTTACATATTTTAAGAAGATTAGGGATTTTCAAGGCCCAATCATCACGGTATTTTATTAGAAGCACATTAAGCAGGAAGAACACATTTGATATAAATAGAGAATTTCATAACATTTTTCCACGATTTTCACTAGAACTCAGCCTTTGTTACCTGGAACATTATGGTAAAGTGCATTTTCAGACACTGTAGTATTACCAGAAATACTATAGCCCTTTCCAAAGATACTTTCAGAAGATATGTTAGGAATGGAGGAATTTGGCAGATGGTGAACTGTGTGTGTGTGCTGATGTCACCCAAGGCACACTGTAGTAGGTAGAGCACCAAAACTGGCTGTGAAAACAAGTGCCTCCACCTCTGAGACTGTGGCCCAATGAAAAGTGAATCTTTGTTTTCTTTTTTTAGCCAAATATTTTCTTTCATTACACTTGCTTTTTCTATGCTTTATTCTCCTTACAACACTGTCTGAGGGTACAAAAAGGAAGGATCTGTGCTGAGAATACTAAAAAGAAAGGACGTGTAACAGTTATGCTCATTTGAGGGATTACCTGTGCCATCTTTTGGGGTTGGCTGTGCCCTCCAGGTGAGGTGTCCAGCACTGTGAGTGACAATGCAATTGGCTCTTCTCTTTCTATTGAGTTCATTACTGAAGGATGATAGTCCATCAAAATAATTCTTTGATTCTGTGATAATCATAGAACATCAAGAATTAGAAGGAACCCACAAGAGTCAATGAGTCCAACTGCTGGCTCTGCACAGGATACCCCCAAAACACACCATGTGCCCAAGAGCAGTGTCCAAAGGCTCTTTGAGCTCTGTCAGGCTGGTGCTGTGACTGCTTCCCTGAGGAGCTGTTCCAGTGCTCAGCCACCCTCTGGGTGAGGAATCTTTCCCTGATATCCAACCTGAACCTCCCCTGACACAACCTCAGGCCATTCCCTCGGGTCCTGTCACCTGAGGGTGACCCCAGAGCAGAGATCAGTGCCTGCCCCTGCTCTTCTCCCCACAGGGAAGCTGTAGCTGCAGTGAGGTCTCCCCTCAGTGTCCTGCAGGCTGAACAGACCCAGTGAGCTCAGCTGCTCTCACACAGCTTCCCCTGCAGCCCTTCTCCATCCTCATGGCCACTCTGGACACTCTGTAGCCCTGCATTGGGCTGGTGTGGCACCAGAGCTGCCCCAGCACTGGAGGTGAGGCTGCCCCAGAGCAGAGCAGAGCAGGACAGTGCCCTCCCTTGCCCTGCTGATGCTGTCCCTGATGTCCCCAGGACACGGGTGGCCCTCCTGGCTGCCAGGGCACTGCTGGCTCATGGTGACCTTGGCACTGAGCAGGACCCACTGTCCCCTTTCTGTGGCTCTGCTTTCCAGCGTGTCATTCCCCAGTCTGTCTGCACAGCCAGGGCTGCCCCATCCCAGTGCAGAATCTGGCTCTTGTCCCTTTTGAACTTCATTCACTTGGTGATTGTCCAGCCCTTTAATTTCTCAAGGTCTCTCTGCAATGCTCCTCTGCCTTCAAGAGAGCCTCCAAGTCCTCCAGATTTGGTATAATTTTATCTCCCATTGCATTTCCCATGCACATCAAGAATGGCCAAATTCACAGGGCAGCCAGCATCTGCTCAGGACAGTGCCAAACAGCCTGACCCATGTAAAGTATTTCTAGTTGTTCCATGAATACATTAAAAATAAAATTTCTCAATGCACTTTATAAAACGTTCCAGAAGATCTTAGAAAATACACTATTTCCTACAGAATTTCCTTTTAAAATAAAACCTTCTGTATACACTCATATAATCTTTCAGTAACAGCAAAACTCTTTCCTAACAAGCTGTCCTTTACTCTTCATGGTCACTGGAAAGATATAGAAGTAAAATGTCTTTCCCAAAAGTGTGATTTCAAGTGCTCCCTGGGGAAAGGATTGATTTCTGCACACTTAAACATCTATCTCCAAAGTGGCAACTATTAAGCAAGAAGAGATTTTTATTGATCTTCCTGCTTAATTATATCTGTGTGAGAATTATTGTGGACTCTAATTAGGCACCTGTTCTCTCTCCACTCACAGGGAAAAAGTTTCAATTAGAGTAAAACAAATCAAATCATTAAAGAATGATGCTTTTCACTTTTCATTTTGCTGTAGATAATGGGAGGAAAATAGGCTTGAGTGTTTAGACATTCACACCAGACTCCAGACAGTTTTTATGTAATAAAATAACAAAGCTAGATTCTGTTCTCAGCTGAATACTGTAAATGAAGACTTGCATGAAGTCCATTAGCAGATCTTATGTTCACCAGTTTCAGTACTGGGGGCCTCTTTTTGGTCATTTTACACTCATAGCTCTGGGATAGCAATGCTATTTCTTCCTTGCCCAAAATACCTCAATAAAAATTTTCAAGTGGGAATACCTTTTTCAGAAGCAAGAGTCTTTAAACCACCCTAGGTGTAGAGTACTTAGGTGATCAGCTGCCACTCTTGTGTACAACATGTTTTCCACCCTTTACCAACATTTAATTTGAATCTGTGGATGTGGATTGTTACTGGGTTGAACAATTCCATGTGATGCATAGAAAGGTCTGTGGGGCTGTGTCCACACAGATTTTGTGTGGGTGAGGAACTGGAGCCTGCAGAGAGAATTCTCCTTGCTGTAGCTGAGAGCCAACTAACTTGGAAAGGCAAAAACCTTAAAAACTCGACTTACAGGTTAAATTTTGGGCATTTATCAGACATTTGTGGCCATGTATTGTTGTTCCACCTAAATGAGGCTTAGGAAAGCAGACAGGTGTTTATATCCTACTTTTGACAGCGTGTGCTCCTGACCAATACCTGCACCTGAGAGGTCTGCACCCACATATTCCTGCTCCCCATGGAGCACAGAGGGGCCACCCTGAGGGAAAGCAAAACCAAGCCAAACATCTGCTGAGCTCCTGCCTCTCCTTCCTGGCCCCAGTGCACAGCTGGAGAAGCCCAAAGAGCTGCCCCTCTTCTCCTCCCCTCTCCATCCAAGGCTGGTGCAAGAGCATGACACGGGGCAGCCCCAAATTCTCCTACTCAGGACAGCCAAGGTTCAGCCCTGGGGGAGGTAAAGGAACCTGAGGAACAACTCCCTGGCATCTTTTCTTGGCAGCAGGGTCAGGCTGACAGCCCCAGACTGTTGCCTCTGCTTCACCAGCTATCTTGGTTTGGAAAGACAGGTATCTGTCAGGGAAAACTGGAGTTTCCCTTGGAATAGAAATGTAAAACCCCCTCCCTCCAAATTATTACAATTTTGCAATTAGAAGCTTTCAGGCAAAAAATATAGGAATAGGAATAACAGTTCTTTACTAGGAATATTAAAAAAAAAAAGTACAAATGCAGTAGTAAAGAAAAAAAAAAACAAGCAAACAAACAAAAGTCCTAGAAAACCCTGATGGAGTCAGGAATACGACCTAACACCCTGTTGGTCACGGTGTTGGAAGCAGTCCAGATAAGTTTTCCTGGAGTAACAGATGTTGTTCTGTGGAGTAGAGATGATCCTGTAGAAAAAAGGGTCCAGTGCTGGTGAGATGGGTGCAGTCTTCCTCTGAGGATTCAGTGGAAAACCAGCTGCATTCGTGCTTGGGATTGCTGGTTTTATCCCGGTGGAAAGGCTTTGGCTCCTCCCGCTGGGTGGAGCATCTCCCAATGGGATGAGGTGATGTTATCAGTCCTGTGAGAGCCTTCAATGGCCCATTCACAGGGGATGTCCCTGGGAGGAGGATGGGTGCAGGAAGAGATAAGGAGGCCCTGCCTTATCTGGTGTTATCAGGTGTCCATTAACAGAAGGCATCCACCCTCTTCCCCCCCTAGAGTTACAAGAGATAAAAAAAATCTCTCTCAACTGGTTTCAACAGATAAGTATAGAATACACATTTTTGGTTACATTTTTCAACCTCAGAGACCAGCATATGTGCTTGAAGGTCTTGGCACAGCCAAAATCTCATCCTGTTCCCTGTGATCAGACCCTGCTGACACGCAGTGATACCCAGGGGTGGAGGAGAGAGGAGCAAAGCAAGGGGGGACAATGATCCCTAAAACCTGGGTGACTGCACCTCTAGGAGGAGCTTGGTTATTATTTTCTGTCTCTCTTGGCTCCGTCCCCTGAGCTGGGGCGAGCCCAGGCCGGTTGTTGGAAGGGATTTTGTCAGAATGTAACACTAGCTTACTAACACCTGTTTGGATTTTCATAGAGACTAACATAGGAAGGAAATGTTATTCTAAATCAACACACGCACGTTCCTCTCTCAGGTTGCATCCTTCCTGGGGGTAGGGAAGCACTCAGATGTCTTTCATCTGAATTATTTTGCACACTGTGGGCTACCCTACCTTTCCCATCCATTACTCCACCATTCCTTTTGGAACAATAATGAAAAGGCTGTCCTCAGGACCCCACGACTAATATTACCATGTCTGAAGATGGAAGATATTATTACCAGTATTAAAGCTTACACAGCAGCCCTTAAAATAAGACTGGAGTTTTGTTTTCTGTGACCACGTTCAACAATACTGTAAAAGACTTACTGTGTTATGAGGATGTTGTACTCCACACACACCTGAACAGAATATTCTTTGAGAAATGGAGGCACAAAGCTAAACTTCCACATGCCCCTGGTCCTAAAGATAAAAAAGCAAATACGCAATTCAGCCAGCAGTGAAATAGATCCTTTCAGGACTAACTTTGTACTGAAGCAGCTCCTACAATATGGTAGATAGATAATAAACAAAAATGTATTCAAATGTTCTTGAACCAGCATGAAGTTTTGGTCCTTATGAATTTCTAGTACAGAGCCAGAAGTAGCCCTTGGACTGTAAAGGGATGCAGGCAGCAGGGAAAGGGGCTGTGAGGGGTCTCCCTTAAGAGAATTAAGAGAATACTCAATACTTCTGTGCAACAGAATCCTGCTACTCATGCACAGAGCAAGCAGGGACATCACTCTAAACAAGCCATGATTATCATCAGCCACATGTACCTGGGTTTCTTTCTGCCCCAGCACACATCATCAGTGAGAGGGGCACTAATCTTCCTCCAAAGCAAAACCTCTCCTATTTGTGCTCAGGCCAGAGGTGAAGTACTCTGGGTGGAAGGGGCTCTGACCTGAACCTCTGCCTCAAAATGAAATAGTTTTGCTCTTTAAATGTTTTTTTTTCCAGCACTGTGTGTCTGTGAACCTTCTGAATTGTGTCTCAAAAAATGAACCCAAGACCTCACCTATACCAGATCTTGGAGCTTTTTGCCAAATTTAAGGATGTTTGAATACATTTGCATAAGCAAGCTAAGCTGGCTTTTTTCTGAGGGGTGATTTGGCATTTAACTGAGAGGATAATAAAATCATTAACTGGTGGGGCAAAAGAAAAAAAGATAGTTGAACTGTGACACTAAATATAGATCCTCTTGAAAATTTCTGAATTGTTTTATCCACTGATAAAGATCTTTCATAAAACACATACATGGAGGGATGTAGTAGCAGAGGACTCCTCTGAATTACACTTTAGTCTATGTAGTCATCTGGAAAATCACTTAAAATACGGCATTATTATCCCACATTATCTGCATTATGTTTTGAATCAGTAAAGGCTGCACAAATTCAATGTAGGTGCAGAGATCCACCCTGGTTCAACAATTTAACAAGTACAGCAAGTAAGAAATTTGTAGAGAATGTTTATTCTTTCATTACAATGCAACATGTCATTTAGAGCCCTTCAAAATGTCAGGGAGGTCATCTGATTAGCCATATGAACTTGAAAACACTTCTAGAAAAATAAACAAGGGCCTTTTTTTTGCCTCAGGGAGCAGAAGGTGCAATGCAGTGTCAGATAAAGTACTGAGATGAAAACAGGAGAGCCCCCTGAAAATTCCAGCATAGGCAAAAAGTAGATGATGGTCTAAAGTACAGATAGCCAGCACAAAACCAGAAGTAGTTTGAAGTAACAATATTTTTATAACAGCTCAGAGGAAGTCGAACAGAGATGAGTACAAACCATTTTTATTTGATTTAAAGGTTAAAAAAATTCAAAATTAGAGCTATGTTTGCCAATAAATTAAAGGTCAACCATGCACTTTACTCATGACATTAATAACAATACAAAGTAGTCAGATTTTTTGACTCTTAAGGCAAAGTATCCAGACAGATGCTGAAAAAGACCAAGAACTGAAGTCCAGGTAAAGTAATTTGCCTTTGCCAATGAACCTGTAAGGTAGCATAAGATCTTATGAAAGCATCAGCAATATAATTCTGATCCTTTCTGGCATTTAGATTTCTTGATTATATGTATAAATACATAACTAAATTTTTTTTTTTACAGCCAAGTTTAAAAATTTCAGGTGGCAGATGCTAGTTTATTCAGTTTCACTCAGCCACACATATAAAAATATGATCCACCTCTCCATTCCTCATTTTACTAGCATTAACCATGGTGTTCTTAATTACAGTTTTATCCAAACTCACTGATGTTCTATACTGAATCTCAGAAAATGCCTTCCACACATGGTTGCTGCTGAAGAGACACTGCAGCACCACATCTTGATTTGCTGTGAAATCACCTGCTTCTAGGACAAGGTTTTCCATTAAAAATACATCAATTTGGTGATTTTGGAGTGAAACCATGGGCTATACAGCTCTGTAACACCAGCTTTAATCCACATAGCCCCTTTCATGGGTGTGCCTTGGTCTGTTATTTCATGCAATGCTGTTCATGTCACAAAAAACCTGGGCTTGCCACCAGCTTCAGACACCTGTGGACCCTGGTGTGTGTTTAGAAGACCTCTGGTAACATGTTTAAGACAAGTAAACTCCTCCACAGTCAAGAGCTGAGACCTTGATCCCCTCCAGAGAAGGGCCCCCCTTCCAGGGCCTTTATACATTCCTGCTTTTGTTAACACAGGGAATAAAGCAGCTGGAATAGTCAAGTGCCTCAGGAATGTCTTCTGGCAAGGAGACAGTCCATGTAGTGCCACAACTCCTTTCCTTTTTCAGAGAAATGGAAGGTCTTCATGCACAGAGGCGTGGGCCAGGGAGAGCTGAAGAGAATCAGCTCAGGGAAGACAAGAAGAAAACAAAATAAGAGACCTCATCACAGTCTGCTGCTTCCCCAAGAGGGAAAGCAAAGGGGCAGACACTGATCTCTGTGGTGACCAATGGTAGGACCCAAGGAAATGGCATGAACTGGTTTCAGGGGAGGTTTAGGCTGGATATTAGAAAAAGGTTTTTCACCCAGAGGGTGGCTGAGCACTGGAGCAGGCTGCCCTGCCTGGGAAGTGATCACAGCACCAGCCTGACAGAGTCCCAGGGGTGTTTGGACAATGCTCTCAGGCTCCTGGTGTGATCCTTGGGGATGGTGCTGTGCAGGGCCAGGAGTTGGACATGATGATCCTTGTGGGTCTCTTCCAGCTCCGAATATCCTGTGATACAATGAAATTGTGAATTTCCATGCTGTTGTAATTGCTGACAGAGAAAACAGAAGGAGATCTGTTACACACTTACCTTGGCTGCTCATCTGGTCCCTACTGCCATCACTTCAGAAAAGCACTACTGGGCTGGGGCATGCAGGAGAAGCTCCTCTGCAAACATTTGGGGGCACAGAGATCAGAGTGGGAGCCAGAGGCACTGTCTGGAGAGGGTGAGCCTGAGGGTATGGGCTGTTGTTGGAGTAGGGGAACACACTCCAGGCTGTAGGAAACCTTTCTGATGTGTGCCCAAGAGCGTTCTCTTGTGGATATGCAAGGAGCTAAGCCTGTCACCTAGGCTCCTGGTGAACCACAGGCTCCTTCAGAGACATAAGATTCATTTTTTAGCAAGGAGTGGATAGTCCCCCCTTTGCAGAATCACAGAGTCTCAAGGGACAGGACACACTGCTTTTATCCATCCTCTTGAGGATGAGAAATCTGCTCAGTGTGGTAATATTGTAAAACACAGGAAAAAGAAGTAATCACTTTAATAAGCTGCCAGAAATGGTCTTAATGTCTTACAGGTAAAGGAAGGTATTTGCCAGCTTTGTCACTGCCAGGGGATGACACAGAATCACTGCTGGAATTTGCTCAGTATGCATTCATGATTTCTTGTCCTTTCAGAGTCCTTGCTCAGATGGGCCAAACAGGGCTGTCAGGGACTTCTGCAAACATGTGTCTTCCAGGATCCTGTACTTGTAATGTATTCCTTTCAGTGGCTTCAAAAATAAAGATATTTGAGTTGAGGAAAAATGTGGAAGAATCCACAGATATTAGCAACAAATTGGTAATACTGACCAGCCTCTTTAACTGTTGGTAATAATAGTAATACATAATAGTGTATTCTCAAGTAAAGCAAAAAAGAACTGTGAATAAGGCAAATGCAGCTCAGGACACACAGCAAACACTGGCTGCCTATGCTTACAGAGACTGTTAAATAGTAGCTCCTGAATTTTTAAGATATAGTTCTCACTTTCACTCCAAAGGTCTGTCTGAGCTCAAATGCAAAACAGAGTTTGATGCTCCTTTGGAAGGCTGAATAGCAATAATCCACCATGGCATTTACACAGTGCTTCTCTCTCTGCTGTTTTACAGACATTATTCAATCATGCCTTGTGTCTCTCCAGGGAAGTAAAATATGCCTTTCAGAAATGAAGAAACTGAGGAAGAGTTGCTGAACACCTTTGCAGGGCTTAAAGAGATTTGGTCACATCAGAAGTTGCTGCATTTGGGAAGCTACGCCACCCCCATCTGCACCCACACCACACCTTCCTTTTTTTGGAGCTACAACAATACAAATGCTTCCTTCTCTTATGTGCTTGCCAAGACCTGGGGCAGAAGCATGATATTCTCAAGTATGCCAATGGATGTGGTCATTCCACTGTCAAGGTAATTTATACTATGTACAAAAGCTTCTTCTGAGGGTGTTGGTAAGATATATGGGCATAGTAAAGGCCTAATAAAGACTAAGCCACACTAATAAAATGCAAAGGTTGTCGTTTAGAATGGAAAATCCTGTGATTTAAAGGCAGTGGCCAAATATTAGTTCATTTCATGTATTATTAATAAATCAGAACAAGCAAGGCACAGAACATCTGGTGTAAAAGTTAAAGCTCTTATCAAAGTCCAGCAGACAGAGACTCCAGGATTTCTGTGCTGGATAAACCCCAATGCCTGTGTGAGAACCTCCTCCACTGTACTGGTGGCATCACATACAGTCTGCCTGTGCTGACTTGGCCCAGGGGTGACTTTGTGGGTGACTCCTGTCACCTGTTGCTGTCACCTGTTGCTGTCACCCTGCTCTCAGGTCCATTTGCTCAGGTGTCTGTAGTCCAGCCAAGTACAAAGAGGCTCTGCAAACAGGATATGTAAAACTTCACAGGTATATCACGAGTGTTTCCTGCCTGGTGCACAGAAAATGTGGCTATGATTTGATTCCTCACAGACACCTCTTGTAAGGAATCCAAGGAGCCTTTGGGCCCACTAGGTAATGTCTAGGGGAGTGTTCCACTTCTAGAGCAAGCCCTTGACATTAAAACCCAATATCTCTTCCACCAGCTCCACCAATACCAAGGACAACCATTAACCTGGCAACCAGCTCCCACTTTCTTTCCAATAGGAGCTTATTCACAGAAGCACAGGATCACAGAATCACCAGGTTGGAAGAGACCTCCAAGATTATTGCGTCCAACCCAGCCCTAACACCTCAACTAAACCAAAGCACTGAGCGCCACATCCAGTCTTTGTTTAAACACATCCAGGGATGGTGACTCCATCACCTCCCTGGGCAGATCATTCCAGTACTTTGTCACCCTTTCTGTAAAAATCTTCTTCCTAATATCCAGCCTGTATTTCCCTTGGCACAGCTTGGGGCTGTGTCCTCTCGTTCTGTCAGTGCTGCCTGGAGAAGGAGACCAACCCCACCTGATACAGCCACCTTCCAGGGAGCTGCAGAGAGTGATGAGGTCACCCCTGAGTCTCCTTTTCTCCAGTCTAAACACCCCCAGCTCCCTCAGTCATTCCTCACAGGGTTTGTGCTCCAAGCCCCTCACCAGCCTCGCTGCCTCCTCTGGACGCGCTCAAGAGTCTGAAAGTCCTTCCTAAACTGAGGGGACACAGCTGGACACAGCACTCAATGTCCTTCCTAAACTGAGGGGACACAGCTGGACACAGCACTCAATGTCCTTCCTAAACTGAGGGACACAGCTGGACACAGCACTCGAGGTGTGCCCTCACTAGTGCTGAGTACAGGGGCAGAATGACCTCCCTGCTCCTGCTGCCCACACCATTCCTGATCCAGGCCAGCAGCCCTTGGCCTTCTCTGCCCCCAGGGCACACCTGGCTCATGTCCTGCTGCTGTCACAGCACCCCCAGGTCCCTTTGTGCCTGGGCATGTCCAGCCACACCATCCCCAGCCTAGAGCATTGCAGGGGTTCTTGTGGCCAAAATGCAGGACTCAGAGCTTGGACTTATTAAACTTCATCCTATTGGACTCTACTCATCCATCCAACCCTTCCAGGTCTCTCTGCAGAGCTTCCAACAGATCAACACACACTCCCAGCTTAGTGTCAACTGCAAATTTACCAATGAAAGACTCAATCCCCTCATCCATGTCATCAATAAAACATTGAGCAGAGCTGGCCCCAGCACAGACCCCTGAGGAACACCCCTGGTGCCACCAGCTGGGTGCAGAACCTTCCCCACCACTCTGTGCCTGGCCATGCAGCCAGTTCCTGACCCAGCACAGAGCGCTCCTGTCCAAGCCGTGGGCTGCCAGCTTTTCCAGGAGTGTGCTGAGGGAGACAGGGCCAAAGGCCCTGCTGAAGTCCAAACAGACAACATGGACAGCCTTTCCTGCATCCACCAGGCATGGATGGGTCACCTGGTCATTAAAGGAGAGCAGGTTGGTCAAACATGACCTGCCCCTCCTAAACCCACGCAGGCTGGGTCTGACAGCCTGGCCGTCCTGTAGGTGCTGTGTGATAACACTCAGCATAAACTGTTCAGTACCTTACTGGGTACTGAGGTCAGGCTCACTGGCCTGTAATTACCAGAATCCTCCTTCCCACTCTTTTTGTGAATGGGAGTCACACTGGCCAGCCCCCAGTCCTCTGGAACCTCAGCAGTGAGCCAGGACTGTTGGTAAATGATGGAGAGTGGCTTCACAAGCTCCTCTGCCAGCTCCCTCATCACCCTGGGATGGATCCTTGCTGGGCCCAGAGGTTTATGAACACCCAAATGGCTTCAGCAGTTCTCTGACTGCCTCCTCCTGGATAACAGGGGCACCATTCTGCTCCCTGACATGTTCTACAAGCCCAGAAGGGCAGCTGTCCTGAGGACAAACCATCTTCCTACTAAAGACTGAGGCAAAGGAGGTGTTAGGCACCTCTGCCTTCTCCTCTTCTGCAGTTACCACGTCCTCATGTCAGTATCTTTCCTCTTATGCACTTAGGATTCCTTGATCCCCTACCTGTAATTTTGCCCTTGTTACCCTTACTGCTTATTTCCTACAGACATTTACACAGCTTTTTGTCAGGCCAGCAGCTTCACCAGCACCCTTGGCTGAGGTTATGCAGGCAGTGGGAAGCACAATTGAGCTTTGAGTCCCCTGAGCATCAGCAGCCAAGCCCTGGAGGTGGGGAGGGTAACACAGAGGTAACACAGCACCACCACACTTACCCATCTATTTTATACCTTGTTGGAAGATGTTTAGCCCCACACTTTAGACACTCTTAAACACTTCAGACACTCTTAAACACTTCAGACACTCTTAAACACTTTAGGTTAGACTATGTACACACAGACTCCATGGCATCACAGCTGAGGCCTGAGGTTAGTAGAAGGGTAAAGAGCAGAAAATTTAATAGAAACTTAAAGCACCTGAGCAACTGAACAATGTATTCCTTTACAGGCCTTAGTGCCCTGCAGACTCAGTGGAAGAAGGAATAAAAAGAGGGTTTGTGTCTAAAGAACACAGGGCATTCCTCAGGACACGTATCCATGCTTCCCAATGCTTTCCTTGTGCTGATTAAAATGTGACTGCTCATGTGAGCAGGTCCTGGCTTATGTGACAGCAGCCTTTGGTGTTTCACTAATCACAGCCTGTTTCCTGAGGCACTGACATTTAATCCATGATCTTCAATCATAACATCTTCTTTCTGATCAGCATAAAAAGCTCTTTCTGGAAAAAGTCTGCCATTTCCATTTCCATCTAGGTGCTTCCTCCAGCCTTTGGAGAGCTGGGATTTGCTGGTGACTATGACAATGGTCTCCAGCTGGGGTTTGTAAAGTATCCATTCCCCAGGGAATGGAGGGCCTTCTGTCTGATCTTTCAGCCCTAAAACTGTTTAAGCTTTGCAAATAAGGCGTAGTTTGACAATAGTGGAAGAAATTTACCAAAAGATCAAATAGCAAACACATTGTTAAGATGACATTTAATGATGAAAATTTTCCTTGGGTTCTGCAGTGCTGCCACTTGCCTGTGATTCTGATTAATCAGTACTTGTAATGTCCTTAAAGGCTGTCATGTCCAGGAGAGTTTTAGATCTGTTTCTTTTCTGCTTTTATAGCTAATGATGACTACAGGAGCCACCTCTGACAAATATTTCAGGCAATCTTTTTCCCCCAGTATATACAGAAATACCTTCTCCTCATCCCTCCCTATCTTGTGGTTTAACACACCCTTACCTCAAATGACCAGCTCTAGGGGTGATATATATCATATATAGTTAGCATATGCTAAGGAGTTTGGGTCATATTTTATCTTCTTTCCATTGAGGCATTTTAATTAATGTTTCCATTGAATAGCCAAACTAGAGCACTGATAGCTCCAAGCTTAAACAGCATTTTCAATTTATCAGGTCTTTTAAGGCAAACTGTTAAAGCTTTACAAGTCATATATTCAAGAAGTTATCAGCCAGATAATAAATACATGTTTTGCTAGCCTGAAAATCAGTTCACTAGGAGCACCACAGGAAGAATAATCACAACCTCTTAGCATCACAGAAAGTATTACCATGATCTCTTGGTCAAATGAGTGATAGAACTGGGAAATGTCTTAGTTTGTTTGGGTAGTTCTTCTTTACCCCCACTGCAGCTTCATATCCCCAGAGGAGTGTAGTCACACTAATAACTGCCACAATATTAAATGATGTAAATGCTCTACTATTAGTTTTCCTAATTTTCTACTGAAGTGCAGCTGCCTGCATGACCTGACATGTTTCCCCAAAGCAGTGTTTCAACAGCCATTACACATGCTGGTGCATCCCCTGGAGTTCCAATTTAATGCCTTCAAACCAAAGGCTTAGCTGTTCAAGTTTTATAGTTTGAAATTTATTCTAAAACTTGCTTTATAGTTGAAAATTTATTTTATTTTAAACTCTCCAGAATGCCCTGCAGCCAGTTGACGGGGTATGAATGACAGAATAGGCTTGTTTTCTTTCCAGCCAAAACTGAACCAGCAAGGTTATAGAGCAGCACAACCACACCACACAGAATAAGTAACCAAACAACTCTAAGAGACTCAGTACAGGAATCCTTAGTCGTTTTACATCCATGAAAAGTTCTCACTAGGCTCATTAAAATTTTTTGCCTGCATTATGTTGGGTGTTGTCTTGGGTTATGTAACCAAAAAAAGAAGTATTCTATTTCATCTGTAGAAAGCAGTTGGGAAACGGTTTCTTTTTCTTTTATCTCTTGTAACTCCAGGGGGAGGAGGGTGGATGCCTTCTGATCACAGCCCAGCTGTTAAACCAGGTGGGGCAGTGTTTGTGATCTCTGTCACCACTGCCCACCCTCGGGGATATCTTCTGTTCATGGGCCATTGAGGCTCACCAGTGACTGACACATTCCATCATCCATTGGGAGATGCTGCACCCAGTGGGGAGGAGCCAACCATTCCTACCCAGATAAAAATGGGGACACAGGGACCCCAGACATTCCTCTTTTCCACTGGATTCCCAGAGGAAGACTGGACTCATCTCAGCACCACTGAACCTGTCTGCAGGATCATCTCTGCTCCAACAGAACCACATCTGTCACTCCAGGAGGATTTATTTGGACTGCTTCCAACACCCTGGCCAACAGGGTGTCAGACTCCATCAGGGTTTTCTAGGACTTTTGTTTGTTTGCTAGCTGGGTGTTTTTTGGTTTTTTGTTTTTGTTTTTTGTTTTTTTATATTACTGCATTTGTATTTTTAATATTCCTAGTAAAGAACAGTTATTACTAGTCCCATTTTTTTTTTACCTGAAAGCTCCTCATTGCAAAATTATAATAATTTGAAGGGAGGGTGTTTTACATTCTCCATTCCAAGGGAAGCTGCAGTTTTCCCTGACAGACATCTGTCTTTTCCAAACCAAGACAGGTGTGTACAAAGTTTATGTGTTTGTGTGAGCGAGACAAGAAACCAAACTGAGCTGAACAGTCAGGAGGGGGTTCAGCTGTTGCAGCATGGCAAGCAACTTCAGCAGACAGGGAGTACAGTGGGTGCCTGCTGAGCATTAATACCCACACTCCAATCTCATGTGACTCCTTTGTCTCACAGCATCATGGAGAGCTTTGCCAAAGTAAGCATAATTGTTTCCACTCCTAGCAGAGTACCTGCAGGGAAAGCTGACACTTTGCCTTTGGTGAAGGGGAGTAACACCCTGGCACATGTGCCTGCTTCTCTCAATAAGCTGTTGTGCCATCAACCTAAAAGCGTCAAAACAAAAGGGTTTTTTTTGTTTTCCTGTCTAACCTGCTGTCTTCCCAAAAAACAACCTTCATTTCAGAAACAGGCATTTCACAAAAGCTCTTCTGAGGTGCTCTCATACCAATGTGAGGCTCTGTCCCCTGCAGTGGTTGGACCCTGTGTCAAAATGTGCAGGTGGGTCTGAGCTTGAGGAACAGTTCAAGCAAAAATGCTTGCAGACCTGCAGGCACAAAATCCAGATCCAGCTGGCAAAAGACTGGGGGGGCAGCAGTGAAATGAAGGACATAGCATATTTTGGCAGCCTCTGGAAGGTGAAGATGAAATCTGAGTGCTGGATGCAAAGACTGAAAAGTGAGTGAGAAAATTAGGCAGGGAAGTACTATGGCAAGGAGATGGCTTTCATGGAGCTGCTTTGAACAAACTGTAGGGAATTAAACATTTATAATATGTCCATTTAGAACTGTAACTTAGACAAATTATGAAAGAGACAAGGTATAAGAGCTTCAGTGTACGAGTTCCTCTTCTGCTAAGCTTTTTGAATTTAAAATAGCCAAGTCCGCATGTTTGAAAAATTCCAAGTCACAGTACAATATAATTACATTTTTTTGTTAAAAATGAGGACTTTGTCACCTCCTGCCAATTCATCTATCTGTTCTCTGAGCAGCCCAGCTCTTCCATAGGTCCTTAACTCATTTGGAGAGCTGCCTCTGACAGATGATCAGGCTGAAGATCTGGCAGGGACCCAGAAGCACAAGATCTCATAGCAGTTGTGGATGACACAAACTGACAAGCTGGCAAATAACCATGAGGACTCTTTGGTATAGTGGCACACACGTATAAAATGTATAAATTCATAATGCATACAAGTAATATAAAAGAAGTTTCTGCATACACACAAAAATGCACATGCATATTTGCTTAGGCAGACTGGATTGTTTGGAGAATTTGAATTATTTATGCAAAATAGGCTTCTATGTTACTATTTAGTACATGGCCATGGTCATAAAAGGAAGCCCTGAAAGTCATGCCTACAAATGCATGGGCTGCAGTGTGAGTGGCAGTGTGATAAGCAGGAGTCTCCTGATTCTATTAGAAATGTGGATAGAACTGTTAGGAAGTTTAGGCAAGTTTTCTTCAAGCTATGTAGTGAATAGATGCACTTAAAAAGAAAAAGAAATTGCTGATAAAGCCTAAGAAAGTCAACATAGATGCACCTAAAAAGAAAAAAAAAATCTGCTGATAAAGCCTAAGCAAGTCAGCTTCCTGAAGGACAGTTCCCACCCACCTGGGGGCTGATGGGGTCATGCTCATTTCTCTCCAGCCAAGTCCAACCTTGGAGACTCAATGGTGGCAAACACGAGAAGAGCAGACTCCTCCCATTGGTGCCCAGTGACAAGAGAAGGGGCAATTAATACAAACTGGAGGTTCCCTCTGAACATCAGGGAACATATTCTCAATGTGAGGTTCATCCTGTACTGGCACAGGGCTGTCTTGTGCAGTCTTCCTCCCTGGAAATGTTCAAAAGCCACTTGTGCAGAGGGTCCTGGGCTCTGCTTGAGCAGAGGGTTTGGACCAGGTAACCTCCAGAGGTTTACCAACAGCAGCCACACTGTCATTCTGCAATTTTCAAGATTAACCAGTGCCCAGAGGAGCTTATGAACATCCCAGTTAGGTCTACAGCTGCTAATTCTCCACCTCCCACCTGGGATGCCCTTAGTGATGGCAGCCAAAACTGTGGCCAGGGAATGCAGTGAAACTGTGCGTGGTCAATTTTTACCTGGGCTTGACTTTATTGGTAACCAAACAGCCAAAACAGGATTGATCACACCCTGCTTTTTCTTATATTCAGGGGACTTCATCTCCATTTAACCCTCCTGCAGGTCTCCCATGTGCAGGACAAACTCCATGAAAGCTGCAGAGTGACAGCCCACCAGTGCTGGCTAATAATTCCCTTTGACAGCAGGTAAGCACAAGAAATTGAAAACAGAGTAACACTAGGGAGTAAAGCTGCATCTCAGCACAGGCTCCCAGGCACTGTCCTCCCAAACAGGCAGTTGTGAGAACTGTGGGATTTTGGGATGAACTCTTTAGAGATGCTTATTAAACAGAACAGATTAAGGCAGGTATTGTTCTTAGTCCAACTTTTATTATGTTTACATAATGCTAAGTCAGATGTGCTTGTAATCACTTTCAATAGCATTAACTTTTTTAACATTGTACTTGTGTTGATATACAAAATAAAATAATTTATTGAAATAAAAGGTCAGCTGAAAAATCATTGTCTCTTCCAAGCCTTCTCTGTTTGAGTTACAGGGTTATTCTCTTTACTGTGGGGTTAATAAGGATTATATTTCACTGAAGGCTCCAGAATATTATCTATCTCATTCTTTTGTACCCCAGGAGAGGTTATTTCAGGTTTTGTGGATCCCTAAGGTAGAAGAAGGTAATCATATTTCCAAGTCCAAATGCTCTGCCTGCAAGCATGTCCTTAATGAAACACAACAAAGGCAGGCCAGACTGATACTACCCCACATCTCATTGGGGTGCCATCTTGCTGATTTTCTCCTAAAGCAAATCCCCAAACCCATAAATACAGAAGCAAATACACAGGATCTGTGTATTTGTGATTTCCTTTGAAGCTTAAATTTTTGAGGTGTGTGCTGCCTTTGTTTACACTGTCACTTCTGATCTGTCTCAGATCTCCACGAGCTTTCTGCTCCTGAAATGGGGCTAGATCACCCCAGAAACCACGTGTAGGTTGAATATTTGGTGAATGCTGGCATGTCCAAGTCTTCAGGAGCACCTGATTCTTACCTGGTGTGGGGTTCCTCACATAGGGGGTGGTTGTTGAGGGTGCAGAGACAGAGAAGACATGCCAGCACTGTGTGTGTCACAGGATGAAGAAGTCATTGGAGCAGTGCCATGAATGTGTCTTCAAATGTGTCTTCAAATGTGTCTTCAAATGTGTCTTCAAATTTTGTGTCTTCAAATTTTGTATGTTACAGCTCACATTCCCCAAAAGATTTGTCCAGTATTTTACAGTAAACCTAAAGGGCATATAATGTGATTTTGTCATTGTCTTATGCATAGATCCATTATTACACAGGCAGAGGATCCAGGTGTTTTCCAAATTGAAAACTTGCACCAGAAGAAGCCAAAGCCTGTCATCACCAAAGCTCAGAAGTGACAGGGTGATTCAGGCTGCAAGGGACTCCAGGAGGTCGACAGGTTCAGCTCCTGCTCAAAGCAGGGCCACATTTCTTGAAAGCATAATGGACTCCAAAGCCAGTGTTTAAATTACATTCTTTACAGGAAATGGATGCAGTGGTCAAACCTATCAGCCCTGCATTAGAAACAGATTAAGGTGACAGAGCTTGCCAGGCAAGAACAGCCCAGAGATTCCCTTGGCAGCAGCTGCAGCTGCCAAGAAGAACCAGCCAGGAAGGAGCAGAGATCCAGGCTTGGCCCAAGATCCCCATGCATCCCCCATCATTTGTGACCCAGCTGTCTGCCCCTTTTCCCCTTGGTGTAAAGAACAGTGACACATGATATACTCCTTCACAGGGTAGTTTCATGATCTAAAGGAGTTTAAAGCTTGATATGAAGCTAGTTTGGGGATTACTCAGAAAAAATGGCATGGGTGGAGGATCAAAGTAAGCTGCTGACTTGCTCCTTTGGAAGCAGCTCTTTTCTCCAATAAAAGTTAAATGGCTTTTAATTTAGAAACCTTACCCATCTTATGTGATTCTTGAGCACCCAGTAAGGATACAGTAAGTAGGGAGAGCAGTCAGACCTGGAATAATATAATATGTGAGTTTCAAAGTATTTCTAGGATACAGTAATTTCTATCATCAGGAGCTCAAATTATTATTACTGATTTCCTTCTTAGAAAGCTGAAAAGTCGTTTGCCATTGATGGAGAAAAAATATTTCCATATAAAAAGATATATATCAGTATTTAATTCCAAACGGTTATTCAGAATTTTTGGGCCCGTTTCTTTTTCTTATTTACAAGTACAAATTTAGTTACACTTCTGATTCACACAAAAGAGGTATGCAACACAATCTCTGCATTTCAGTGATCAGTCTCACAACAGAAGCATTTTCCAAGAAATGCCTAGACCATCCTGCTTTCCAATAGTCTAGTAACAGGAATTACAGAGGCATGTGGAAAACTGAAAAGAAGGAAGGTAAAAAGGTGCAGTAGATGTAAAAGCTCATAGCACAACTTGAAAGGATTGTATTCAAACTAATGTGTATGGGGGGAATAACAGTAACCATTATTTTTGTGAGCAGTTTCTAAATATAATGTAAGAACAATCTGCCCAGAGGAATATGGAGTGTCTGTCTTTTTCCTTACTCCTCATTTTTTTTCCTTTGAAACTTCTGTCCTCTTGCTGTTACCTGTAAAAACAACACTTTGGTGCTGTTTCTGACCTCCTACTCCTTTCAGGTTTTAATTTCACATCATTCTTGGTGACGCTTGTAACATCCTTTGACAGTCATCAGCACAAATATGGGAGTCCATAAATGTTGGAGAGTGAAAATCTAGCTGTCCAGTGCTTGGCAGGACATGGCAAGGACGTCCAGTTTATTTTAAATAAAGGTCAGGAAGAGGCACTGCACTATCACACAGTTGTTTTCCTTCCCTCCCCCAAATCCCAGCCTAACCTGAACAGGAGAAAATCTAGGAAAATTTCTGAGGGCAAGTCTCCAGCATGAAGAGGCAAGTTTGGTTTCTTTATAACAAGTGGGTGGAGACAAGGGAAAGGGAACAGAAACTGTTTTGAAGTTAAGGCAACCTCAGCTGCTGCAGTGGGGTGCAGAGATATGTGATATACTGTGATTATTGGAGTTTAGAGGCTTCTTTTTCAGACTGCAACATTTTTCACTCCTTTTGGAAACAGTATTGCATTACAGGTGTTATAACTTTTCTTCAGAATCAGACTGGCCCGGGAACTGTAAATCCAAATCATAGCTGCCCTCAGGAAACCTGCCAGCCTGTAAACACAATGAAATGAGCGAGATGAAAGTATCTGAGTGAGAAAATTAATTTTAGGCATTCCACTGAAGTCTATTTAGTTTTTACAGTCTGGCCTGGCATCTTCAAGTAACAGCTGGGAAGGACATATTAGTTCCCAGTGACTAATGCTGGGGAGATTACCTTAAGCTTGAAATCTTTACATAGGGGTCCAAGAAGGAAGAGGAAACTTATTCCCTCTAATTTCTCTTACTTTTTCCATGCTGGAAAGTCATGGTATTGTACCATAAATATCAAGCTTTCCTAGTTCTGAAGCTTATTTGTTCAAACTGGTGAAGTTTCCCATTAGGGATTTGCATAGAAAAGAATTTCAAAGTGCAGGCTGACCACAAGAGTAACTTGTCAGGACACTGCACATTTTCCAGAGTAATTCCTTCTTTGGCACATTTGTGTGCTTTCAGAGGGCATCCCCATTCTTAAAGAGGTCTCTTTTCTCAGAGGATTTTCCAGCCTAGCAGAGGCAGGTGAGTACAAGCCAACAATGTGGGAACACCTCAAAATGTTTTTTTTCATTTTGCTCCCCCCGAACGTGAGCAAAGATTCCAAGACACAAAATGCTGTCATTCATCAACTTGTTCATATCCACCTCCACTCCATCATTTTTCATTTTCACACACTTTTGCTTGTCAGCTGAGCACAACGAATGAGGCCAAAACACTGCAAGAACATTTCCTGCCCAGACTGTAGGAGAGTATGAGTCTCATGTTAGCTCATTCTCATAACTTCCAGAGCACTTGCCCAGATTTTGGAGAGTGGAAGAGCATCCAAGGAGCACCCATTGCCAGCTATGCCATTTGTCACCCAACAACCTAACCAATCTAACATTCTTCAGACCGTATTTATGTCTCTGATACAAGGGGTTTTTTTCTTCCTACTTCTTATTCTCCATAAG
This sequence comes from Prinia subflava, assembly GCF_021018805.1. Lineage (NCBI taxonomy): Eukaryota > Metazoa > Chordata > Aves > Passeriformes > Cisticolidae > Prinia > Prinia subflava. The sequence goes on along the minus strand of NC_086283.1, from coordinate 100,330,137 downwards.
ATCCTCCTGGATACTTTCCAGGGACTATTTGTTTTCAGCTCCCTTGTAAAGCTCCATGTGAAGAAGCCCATGGGGTTTTGCAAATAAGGAGATACTGGGCAACTTCAAAAGCAGAAGACACCACTGTGGTTCCTTATCCCCAGCTACCAGAACCCTCCATTCACTGCCAACCTATCTTTAACACTCCCAGTGATATTTTTATACATCTGCCATCAGTTTAAAGGGACATTCACTGTCCAGCAGAAATGAGACCAGCAAGTTGTCCATCAGTTCATTCTCTCTTGCACAACTGGAAGGTGCAAGCTGCTTCTTCCTTTAGCTCCATCAGCCTCATTTAGCCACAAAGGTGCTCAAGCACCATTCAGATCCCCTGTAGGCAAGAATGGGATGAAGAAACTGGGAATGGTCATTGCTTGCCCTAAAAAACAGACTAATAAAACACGGGGCCAAATTTTGATTTCTGGCTGGGTGTTGTTTTGTGCAGGTAAAATAGATGGATGAGGCAGCAGGCTCCTGTGCTTCCTTCCAGGAATATGCCTGGATAAAAGCCTGTGACTGGGCTAGGGGTAGAGATGAGCTGCTGCAATGGTTCAGGCTGACCACACAGGGTGCTTGAAGGCACAGCTGTGCACTGTTTATGAATCCTCACCTGAGCAGCTCTCCTGGTCCCCAATTCAGCAGCTCATGGAAATAGAAAGGCTCCAGCCACATCACTACCTCTCACCTAAAATGGGAGCCTTTGTGTAGATCTTCCAGAAGCATTGCCTTGATTACTGTGATTCAGGGGGGCTGTGCTGAGCATCCTGGGGAGGATCCTGTGTAGGACTCTTGTGACAAGGAAAAGGAGGGTATTTTCTATGGAAAATGGAGTGTGCAACACATTCACATTGTCACTGTTTACTGACAGAGTAATGGTGGGAATGGTGGGAAGGGGAGGAACATGCATCAGAAACAGAAGGAAATAGAAGGAACTGGAAGGTATCAGAACTTGCATTCATGATTTGGGCTGCCCCAGCTGCTTCAGCAGGGTGAGCAACAGGACATAGGTCTTAAAATCCTGAGCCTATGATAGGCAACTTCCAAGCCTTCTCCATCTGGGAGTTGTTCTGGTCCTGACAGTGGTGCAGAAATGAATCCCCTTCTGAACATCTGGGACTTTACTGGCTTTGTATACCCACCAGTCTCTTGAATAATGAACTCTTGTGTCATGGGAGATAAAAGGCTCCTGCAAGGTAAAAGCTTTCCCTACAAGGTCAGCAGCTGGCATCAGGTACAAACAAGGCAAATGTCCAAAGGGTCTTTCAGCATCCACTTCCTTTGGATGATACTTCCAGTTTTTCTGAAGAGAGATCATGGAACTCAGACACCTTTTTCCCCCCTTCTTTCCTGTAAAAAATCTACCTCTCACTCTCATTCCTAGTACCCATATTCGTAGATGTGGAAATATTTTTGCTGTGGAGGAAAACTAACTTGGGGTGTCCAATATTCATTGATGTTTTTACCTTGGAGCAACAATTAATTTCAAATAAAGAATCCTACCTACATAAATAATGATGCATTCCACCAAAAGTCGTAAGTCTCCAAAGTCCTGCGAGACAATTACACTAAAAAAAATAAAATTTTATGTGTATGCATTCAGACGTACAAGTACACAATATTGAAATGTTTAGTGTATTCAAAAAATTGATGTTTTAAGTGTGTACATAGAAACATGCATAGGCATATTTATTACATGCAGTAGTAATAATATTATATATAAATAACATGTTACAGAAATAAAGGAGCAGCAATGTGTTCTACTTAGAGGTTACAGAGCAGCAAGAGCAACTCTCCAGCCATCCTGAGTGTGACTTTGTGAGAGAAATGAATCTGATTACTTAAAAAACCCCATATGATTTCTGATCATATTATAAATGGTTATGATTAAACCGTTAAAACACTCTGGAAAATTTATTTCAACAAATTACTGTCTATAACTTGACATATACTTTCTTGAAAGTGTCTCTACTTCGAGAATATTTCTGTTGTTAATGGGTCTAAAATAGCTTTTGAACATTTTAAAAGAGTTTTTTAAATGCTTCATCTACATAGGTGTACTTACAGGTGAAAACTTTGGAGTTCTGAATTACATTTTGCAAGTTTCTAAGTAATTTTTGTCACCCTGAAATACACTGAAAGTCACATGGTAAAGTCACTCCTGTGACTGGATCCATGTCTCATTATGCAGCCCTGCAGTGGTAACTGAGGTGTCAGCTTTTGTGGTTTAGACCCAAATCCTCAGCTTTATTTCAACCCACACCCCCTACATGGCACCAGGAGGAACTGTGTGAACAATTTCACAGCCTGAGCTTGTTTCCATCCCAGCAGCACAGTTCAAAACAACACACACTGTACTTTCCACATCTCCTGGATATAGTAATGAATACCAAGCACTGAGATTACAAAGGGCCAGGGACAAGCCAACCCAATCCCCCAGTTGCTTTGAAATGTTCTTGCTACGTATCATTTTATATGTCTTCGTAACAGCCTATAAGACAAGTTTGCCAAATTAACCTGCAGAAAAAACTAATAAAAGAAAACTGATAACATGTCCAGTTTGGTATCTATAGCAAATGTCAATTTTCATAGACAAAGAGGAGGGAGAAGTTACCCACAGTTTAAGTTAAACTCTCACTTCCTACCACACAGATTCTTAAGCTCTTTGAAGAATTAAGACAGAAAAATGAAGCCACTGCTGCAAAGCCCAAGCTCAACATTTATGTCTGGTTTCCTAGGACAAATAATTAACATGTAAAACAAATAATATGT